>NC_140938.1:153671927-153675261 GCF_014529385.1 Adiantum capillus-veneris
GGGAATTCCCCGCAAGGGAAGGAACTAACTTGGAGTTGGAAGATCTAGAACGGAGGGGTCACTCCAGTTCTTGTGCTTGTAAAAAGATTCTCCCTAATAAACGATTCTCTTTAAGGGGAAAGGGGGGGGGGGGGGGGGGGGGGGGGGGGGGTGGCAACCATCTTCTGGTCCCAATTTCTATGTCAATCTTTTCCCTCAACTCTTTTGGTCGAAAGTTTATTTATTTTCAGCTTGTTGATTATTCGTGTGGGCTCTCGTCTGTGATAGTGGTATCAGAGCTCGGATTCCTCTGGGACGATTCTGGGGAAGGGCCATGACGAGCCACGAAAGAAAGAACTGTGAAGACGAACTTCAGCAAGTGCGAGCTCAACTCGCAAATTGCAATAGCTTATTCCATTGCCGGCTGTCTCCCAAAAGGTTTTGGACGGAATCAAGAAGCCGCAAGGAACATATGCTAATGGGCGTTAGGAAAAAGCGTTGCCGGTGGAAGCAACCCACGGGATGGATGGTGCAGACAGAGCTACGAAGCGTACAAGGGATCTCCGGATCTAGACAAATGCCTCAAGGACCAGGAGAAAAAAGAACTTTCTCTGCTTAACGAAAGCAAGGATGTCTCTTATCTCTTCTCCATCATACTATCTTGACTATACTACTATATCTGCTTCTCATACAATATCTAAATCTTCTCCAAAGAAGAAAACTCCTACTTACTTCCCTACGTAATACTAAAGAAAAGCCCCAGTTCTAGAAGGATAACGGCATGCGTCACTGCAAGATGCGGGTTTTCAAATCTGGTGACAAGAATGTGAAGTTTGACAACTTACACATGACGGAGAGATATCTCCAATGAACTGTCTTTCATTATGCAGTTTGAAGTTGCTTTTGCCAACGAAAGCTTCATTGAAAAAATCCAAGTTGCGTCATGTTGGGATGCATCTCAAGGAGACAACAAGCAACGGGTGGTTAGCCAAACTTCTGATCTCCCTTGCACTTGTTTTCCTCCTGATTTCCTCATTCAAGATAGAACCCCTAACACCATCAAAGGTCAAATTGGGGTTATTGGATTATGAAACCACCAATGTTTCCATGACTCAGGTAAGGTCATAAGCAAGAAGATAGATTTTAGCTTATCATCAAAAGGGGGCAAGCCCGAGTCCTGTATTGTGACAAAGTACCTGCGAACAAAGGACAAGTGCTCTGCAGCGCTCTTGGACTCATCTAGTTGCATGCCAACACATTTTCGCATCAAATGCACTTGGTTGTCAGGCGTTTGTATTTTCATACATTCCCTTTTAACTTCTCCCACACATCAAAAGCAGTTGTGAGACCTTTCACATCAATGACTGTCTCATCGGTCATGGCCATTTTAATGTATGTAACAGCCTTCCTGTTCAGGCTAACTCATGCTTCATCCGTCATATTCTGTCGCTTTACCGGTTCAAGTGCCCCTTCACAATCCTTAAGAAATAGGATTCTCTGAATCTTGTTTTTCCAAAGGTCGAAGCCTGTTCCATCGACCCTCCTAATCTCGAAGAGATTCTTCACATCCGAAGAAGATGAGGCCATAGTTGCACGAATAAGATGGCTAATACGCTGAAATTTTTGGGCAAAATGCACAAAAAACGGAGTAGTATAGCCTCACAGAGGTGTGCACTACAGCTCCGAATGGTCACATGAGCAATTTGGGACAAAATAGGTCGATTTGGGCACAAAAAACAATTTCTGAAATTTATGCGCAGGAAATTTTAGTGAGCGAATTTGTGCTCAAAAACAACAAATTTAGTTGTTTTTAGCATCACAGAACATACATAAGGCTAATGCACAGCCTTTAGAAGCATGTAAGAGCAAAAGCCCCAATTTGTAGCATCAAATTGCATAAAATTGAGCACAAATGGTCGTACATAGCCAAAATTTGTCAAATATGCGTTTAGATTGCATCAATTTGCACTTTCCCCAATGTAGTCGCATCATAAAAACACTTGAAAAAACTTGCGTAAATCTGAAATTTGTTTGAAAACACGAGTTTTAGGATCTGTTTTCGGCCAATTTCAGTGTTTTCGGTAGCGGGGACTTAGCAAAAGTGTTCCCACACCTTAATACATGATTTGCAAAACCTGTGTTTTGCTGTCATAACCTGTAATTTGCTGATTTTGACCTAATTTCAGCCTGTTTTAGGTCAATTTCACTTGTCGGGAGCTCTTTAGTGTCCGGAGACGAGTCCTTTGGCGATGAAGTTGCAAAATCTCGCGTGAAAGTTGACCTCCTTGGCTGAAAATCAGTGTTTGCAGGTTTGGGAGCAAACCCTAATTGGGCTCTGATACCAGTTAATGATGTGCGCCAAGCGGTGTGTGCAAGTGAAAGAGCACACAAAGGAAGTGCAGGGTGTGCACCTTGGAGAGGGGCGAGTGCAAGCAGGAAAGCAAGCGCTAGCAGAACGAAGAGGGAGAGAGAGAGAACGCTACTCGTTGGCTTGGGGAAATAAGTGAGTGAGTTTTAATGAACTCACATATAGGACAATTTATTAAGTTAGTGGCAAGTTCAATGTGAAACTTGGCCAAAGGTTAGTAACCTTTAAAATTACATTAAAGGGGGTCATTTGGCCTTTAACCCCAACAAGCGGTAACTCTTCTATCCAATCTTCTTCTAATCCTTCGGAAAAGAACTCTCCAAAAACAATCTAAGGGTTAAAGCTAAAGCACCTTAAATCTAAGATAACCACGGATATAAAAAAGCCGCACAAGGAATTATAGGGGGATACATAACGGCAGAAGAAACAAGTCATGTATTCTAAGGAAGGTCGATGTCACAAAGGAAAGCCGAAGGGAGGAACAAGTCTTCTCGCAGTTACTCTCAGACTCCTCACAACCCACAAATCGGTAAGACGGTAACTCTTCTAGCCAATCTTCCTCTAATTCTTCGGAATGAGAACTCTCAAAACGAATCTAAGGGTAAGCTAAAGCACCTGCTAAAACCTAAGATAACCCGGATAAAAAATCCCGCACAAGGAATTATAGGGGGATACATAACGGCAACAGAACAAGTCATTATTCTAAGGAAGGTCGATGTTATTAATGTCATGTGAAGGGTCATATAAAGAACACGTCCTAAGAACCATCCAACAAACCTAAAGAACCCATAGAATCAACATTCTCTGTTAATGCCATAAATGAGAAACACTAGTGCGTCCCAAGTTTCTGATGATCATCTCATGAAGTGTTATGGTCATGTGAATGGTCAACGCATTGTGATCAGTTTTGATTTTGGTAGTATGCATGATGTGATTGGTGACTCTCTTGTTGAAGAGCTGGCTTGGAGGTTAGCCAGACATCTCGCT